>NC_057803.1:729856602-729895471 GCF_018294505.1 Triticum aestivum | reverse complement strand
TGCCCGGTATGCGGTGCATTGCGTTATAAGATCAGTCGCGATGACCCTGGTGATGTCGAGGGTGAGCGCCCCCGGAAGAAGATTCCTGCCAAGGTGATGTGGTATGCTCCTATAATACCACGGTTGAAACGTTTGTTCCAAAACAAAGAGCATGCGAAGGCGATGCGGTGGCACACAAAAGACCGTAAGAAAGACGGAAAGTTGAGAGTACCCGCTGACGGTTCGCAGTGGAGAAAAATTGAGAGAAAGTACTGGGAGGAGTTTGCAGGTGACCCAAGGAACGTATGGTTTGGTCTAAGCGCAGATGGCATTAATCCTTTTGGGGAGCAGAGCAGCAACCATAGCACATGGCCTGTGACTCTATGTTTGTGTAATCTTCCTCCTTGGTTGTGCATGAAGCGGAAGTTCATTATGATGCCAGTGCTCATCCAAGGCCCTAAGCAACCCGGCAACGACATTGATGTGTACCTAAGGCCATTAGTTGAAGAACTCTTACAACTGTGGAATGGAACAGGTGTACGTGCGTGGGATGAGCACATGAGGGAAGAATTTGACCTAAAGGCGTTGGTGTTCGTGACCATCAATGATTGGCCTGCTCTCAGTAACCTTTCAGGACAGACAAACAAGGGATACCGCGGATGCACGCACTGTTTGGATGATACTGACAGTATATATTTGAATAGTTGTAAGAAGAATGTGTACCTGGGACATCGTCGATTTCTTCCGAGCATGCACACTACAAGAAATATGTCAACTAGTGACCTTCTGTCAGTGACCCTGGAAGAATTGGTCATAAATTTATGACCATTTAGACCAATAGGTCAAAAGCTGTTGGGGGGGCTCCAGACCCTAACCTATAACGACCATTCTGGTCAGAAAGGTCATAATGTCATTACAGGAAATGGTCATAAAGTGGGAAGCACTGTCCACTGCCTCACGCCTAGCTGATAACGACCAATATAACATGGTCACTACACTTGATTTTGAATGAATTAGGATGATAACGACCAATATAACATGGTCACTACACTTGATTTTGAATGAATTAGGATGATTAGGCAGCCACCTCAGCAACCTCGCTTATGTGTCACTGTCTAGGTGTCATTTTTGGTTAAATATTAATATTCAACAACAGACGGGGCACACACTGACATGCAGGACCCATTTGACAGGAGGGGCAGAGTGCTTAATTCACCCAAAAAATGTGCGCTTGCGGGGACTCGAACCCACGACCTCGCGCTCGCTTCGCTCGTTCGGTACCACTGGGCTAGAGAGGGATTGTTGCTCTGGTATGGGAACTAATCTATACATTATATAATACCACGGCTCTCTCCTATCAGTGACAAGTGGGGCCTTCCGACCAGGTGGCATCGAACAGAGGAACACTGACAGGCGGGAACCATTTGACAGGTGGGTAAGCCACTGACAGGTTGGTAAGCGAGCGTTTAATTCCCTAAAAAATGTGCGCTTTAATTCCTAAAAAATATGCGCTAGCAGGGACTAGAACCCACGACCTCGCGCTGTTTAACTTGTTCGCTACCACTGGGCTAGAGAGGGATTGCTGCCCATCTAGCGGAATGGCACTGTATATTATATTATAGCGCCAAATCTAAGTCATTGACAAGTGGGACCAGGTCGGGCTGCGGGCAGAGCCAACACTTAGCCAAAAATTTCTAGGTCTACCGAAGCAGGTGGCGGGTGGCGGCGGGCTGCGGGCGGCGGACTAGGGCGGGGCCGGCGGCCGAAGCGACCGGGGCAGGGGCAGGGGCGACCGACGGTGGTGGGGGCGGGGGCAGGAACGGCCTCGCCGCAGTTGACCTCGCCCACGGCCTCGCCGCTCGCCTTGTCCCTGGCGGGGGCAGCAGCGGAAGCGACCAGCAGGGGCGTGGGCCACCTGCGGTGGTGGCGGCGGGCGCAGGAAGGACGACCACGCAAGGAGAGGCTCGCCGAGCATGGGGGACTCGCCGCCGCCGCAAGCACACCTCCCGGTATGCACCCCTCTCCTCTTCCCCCCTATCCTCTCTCACTATCTGCACCTCGTCGCCGAGCATAGATGAATTTTGTTGATGCACTGTTAGGAATTAGGAGATATTGCATAGATATTGCATAGATGAATTTTCTTTATGTACTGTTGGGAGTTCTTCAGCTTGTTTGTTAAGAATTGTTCAGGCCTTGTTCGGTTAAGATTTGGGGGGAATTTCAGCTAGATGGGATTTATTCCCTGCCAGAAACAAGGCCTTGGTCTTCAATTGTTTGTCTATAGATTGTTAGGATAATTGTAATTGTAATTGATAGAAACAACATAGTATTTGTTAGGAGCTAGCTAGCTAGTTTGGTTTAATTTGAATTAGCCTTCTCTGCAACATAAATTCATGCCAATTTCAGTGTTGGTTTGATTTATAGTTTGGTTTGTTTTAATGTTGTGGTTAGGCAATTAGCATATAAAATTTTCTGGAATTTTAGCTTCCATTACTTCCATCCATTTTCATTAATTAATGTTGATGCACTTAGATTGATTTGCTAAGTTGCAACAATTTGTTGTCTTTGGCAGATGGACAGAAGCTGGATTAGAAAAGGAGTTAGAAAGTTTTCGAAAGAACATATGAAAGGAGTTGATGATTTCATGGCATTTGTTCGGGCAAATTTTGCCAACGATGCTCACATTCTTTGCCCATGCTGCGAATGCCTCAACCATCCAAGAATGGCTCAAGGAAGAGTGGAAGATCATCTGCTTCTTAATAGGATGTCCAGCACATACGATAGATGGATATATCATGGAGAACCTTTGGACAGTCAACCTCAACATTTTGAAGCTGATACAGAGGCCCCTCATATGATGGGTGGTGGTGATGCTGGCATTGATTTCATGGAAAAGGTTTTGCGAGATAATGCTGTTTTGGAGGAAGAGGATGGGCATGAAGATGATAGGATTCCTGACCTGTTGAAGGATTTGTATGATGCTGAAGATCGTGCTGATGGACAAAAATCGTTGTTTGCTGAGGTGTTAGAGGAGGCGAAGCGCGCAGCTCATGAAGGGGGTAAATTTTCAAGATTTACCTTCACCGTGAAGTTACTCCACATCAAGTCTTTCTACCGGATTAGCAATGCCGCATTCAACGCAATACTCCGTCTTTTGAGCTTGCAATTCCCTGATAGTTGTGTTCCCAGATCATATGATGAAGCATTGAGCATAATCCGCAGGCTGGGGTTAGGTTATGTGTCAATACATGTGTGCCCAAATAATTGTGTCTTGTTTCGGAAGGATTTAGCAAAGCATGACAACTGTCCAAAATGCAATGCATCTAGGTGGAAAGATGCTGATGGGAAGAAGTCAATATCGGAGAAGGTACTGAGGCACTTTCCCTTGATACCAAGGCTGCAGCGGATGTTCATCTCGAAGGAATCATCGTGTGAGGTACAGTGGCACAAGCTGAAGCGGCAACCTGTGGACAATGAGCTGAGTCATCCAGCGGATGGAGAGGCATGGAAAGAGTTTGACAGTATACATTTAGATTTTGCTGCAGATCCATGGAACATAAAACTTGGCATTGCCACAGATGGGTTTAATCCGTTTGGGAACATGAGCACGTCTTATAGCATGTGGCCAGTTTTTGTGGTGCCGTACAACCTGCCACCATGGGCATGCATGCATCAGTCCAACTTCATGATGTCATTGCTTATCCCGGGTCCAGAGTCTCCAGGAAAGGATTTTGATGTCTTTATGGAGCCCCTCGTAGAAGAACTGCTCCAGCTCTGGACTGGTGTACCTACATACGATGCCTTGAGTCCGGAAGAAAAGTTCAATCTACGTGCTGCAATCATATGGTCCATCCATGATTTCCCAGCTCTGCACACTCTGTCTGGGAGGATCACAGCGGGTTATCTGGCTTGTGTCCATTGTGACAAAGACCCTTGCTCAAAGAGAATAAGGAGCAAGATCTGCTATATTGGGCACCGCCGCTTTCTTCCCCGAAACCATCGCTGGCGAAGAAGCAAAGATTTTAATGGTGAGAATGAAACCCGTGACAAGCCAGCTGAATTCACTAAAGAAGAGCTAGAGCAGCAACTTGAAAAGGTGAAAGATGTGAGACCAGGAAAGCTGGCGAAGAAAAGAAAGCGTGAGGAAGGTCAATGTTGGGACCGGAGGTCTTGTTTGTGGGACCTGCCATACTGGGCTGATCTAAAATTAAGGCATAATCTCGATGTAATGCACGTTGAGAAAAACATATGCGAGAATCTGCTAGGGACATTTCTGAACATTGAAGGGAAGACAAAGGACACGGTTAGTTCTAGGCTTGATTTGGAGGACATGGGCATAAGAGAAGATTTGCATCTACAGCACAATGAAGATGAAGATTCATTTGAAATGCCACGAGCATGGTATACAATGAGTAAAGAACAAAAGCTTGCATTCTGTGAATTCCTAAGAGCGGTGAAATTTCCAGATGGTTATGCCGCTAACCTAGCAAAGTGTGTTACTTCTGATGGATTCAAGCTTTCAGTACTGAAAACCCATGATTGTCACATCCTCCTCCAAAGGATTTTACCGGCGGGCCTCCGAGGAATCATGGACAAGGATATATATGAAGCGGTTGCTGAGCTGGGAAATTTCTTTAGAGAACTGTGCTGCAAAACACTCAAGTTAACTGTCCTGGAAAGACTTGAAAAAGAAATCCCAATTATTCTTTGCAAGCTCGAGAAGATTTTCCCTCCAGCTTTCTTCACCGTGATGGTCCATTTGGCGGTGCACTTACCAAAAGAGGCAATGCTTAGAGGCCCTGTGCAATACGGTTGGATGTACCCAATCGAAAGAAGGCTGCTTACTTGTAAGCGCTATGTGCGAAACACGGCAAGACCTGAAGGTTCTATTGCTGAAGCATATGTCGTTGACGAGTGCTTGACTTTTTGCTCTAGATACTTTGGCGATGTGGAAACAAGATGGAACCGGCCGGGCAGAAATAGAGAGCGGTCTGATTCGCAAAGTGGTGATGTCTCTGTTTTCAACCATGGTGTGAACTTTCTTGGAGCCTCACAATACTTGGAGGCTGGTGATGAGTATGACAAGATGGTTTGGTTTGTGCTCAGCAATTGCGCCGAGGTTCTACCATATATCGAGTACGTTATATCTTGTGCACTCATTATATATATATTTTTTGCTTGGGTTGGCACCAGCCTAATGTTTTAATTCACATGTTTTGTTGGCATTGCAGGAAATGCAAGGAAGAGTTAAATCAGGAAGAAAGCAATATCCATGTTGATAAAAGGGTTGCCAAGGGTTTGCTAAGTGGTTTAAGAATCATGTGAGATATTTAGCCACATGTTTTATGTTTTCTGTGTTATTCACCAATTGTTAAATACCATTGTTTGCTAAATGGTTTATTTGTGCAGATTGGAAAGTTGCATGAGGAGAAGAAGGTCAGTGATGATCTATTTGCTTTGGCATGTTTACCGGATAAGCGAGTGAGAGTGTATTCAGCATGCATTGCTGACGGTGTCTGGTACCACACCGTTGACCGCGAGGAAAAAAGGAAGACACAGAATAGTGGAATCGTCACTGAGGGGTCACATGATGGTGAGATCAGTGACTTCTATGGTCAGTTGAGAAGCATCGTAGAGTTGCAGTACAACTCAAGTGGAGGCATCCATCGCTCGGTAGTCTTATTTCGCTGTGACTGGTTTGAGCTTGGTAGCAAGAAGAAGAGAGACTCTTTTGTCAAATATGATGGCCACTTCAAAAGCATCAACACTGCAAGGTGCTGGTATAAGAGTGACCCCTTTATTCTAACAACACAAGCAACAATGGTGTTTTATCTGCCAGACACTCTTTTTCACGGAAAATGGCGAGTTGTGCAAAACTTTCAGCACAGACACTTGTGGAGTGTGACTGAAACTGAAGTGGAAAAGGGCCCCGGTGATGGTGGACTAACATACCAAGATGATGACTCTACGGAAGTTCCGTTGCAAGCTGATGATGACTCTATGGAAGTTCCGGTGCAAAGCAGAGTTCGCAGGGACCGGGAACGTGTGATCGTTGGTGCTGCAACAGTTGAAGGCATCAAGAAAAGAAGAAAGGTGGTAGCGGATGGACATGAGAGCGAGGATGAGGAAGACCGGACTGATCATACTATGCTGCAATATTGTAGTGATGATGAGGAAAACAGGAGTGGGCATAGAGTTCCTTGGTTTCGTATCGACGACGATGAGTAGCGAATGGACATGAAGGTTATACTATTACTGCATGTTCCTTGTTTTGATTGGTGATCAACCTTCTCTGTAGTTTTTGTTGATGTGATCTTGATGTAGTTTTTCTACTACAATTCTCTCCAGGTAGCAAAATGCATGAGACTTTGGTGATGAAGAGGCTGATGGTGAAGATACAATGCATTAAAACTCTGGTGCCATTTTGGCTGATACTTTGGTGCCATTTTGGTGGCATTTTTTGCTGTTTTGGCTGATGTTGTTTTGGTGTTGTTTTGGTGCCATACTTTGGTGCTGTTTTGATCTCTTAATATGGTTGCAATGATCATTAATTTTAGAGCAAAATATGGCTGTTATTTTTTTGTTTTGTTTCAGAAACAGGAGAAACCACGTCTCCCCTCCTGGACGTTTCAGAAACAGGAGGGCCCACATCTCCCCTCTAGAGTTTTCGAGGGCCCACGTCTCCCCTCCAGAGGGCAGGACGTTTGAGTTTTCGAGGCAACTCCCCACGTCTCCCCTCCACTGGCAACTCCCCACGACGCAGAGGGGGTTTTCTTCCCACGTCCAGGTAACTCCCTCCTATTCCATTGCCGCTCCATCTTCCTCCCTCTGCCTCCCTCCTCATTCCATTGCCGCTCCATCTTCCTCCCTCTACCTCCCTCTGCCTCCAGCATCAAGCAACTCCCCTCTGCCTCCACCATCGCTGGCCAGGAGGGCAATGGCGGAGGAATCGTGGAGCAACTCCCCTCCGTCTGCCAAGAGAACGGCGGAGGCATCGTGGAGCAACTCCCCTCCGTCTGCCCAGCATCACCGTGGTGAGGCGTCTGGCAAGGAGCCGCTGGTGGTCGACGATGACGTTCCGGTCCCCGGACAGAAGCGGGACTACACCGTGCCGCTCAAGGTTGATATCCACCTGAAGGAGCCGCTGGATGTCGTATGCAACAGCAATCCAGACGAAGCCGACAAGATGATCCGCAAGATGAGGAGGAGGCTCGGCGGCATGCTTTCTCGAAATATCGGCGTTGATGTCGAGTATACCAGGGAAGACAAACCTTCGCAAATTGCTGCAGTTCTGCAGTTATGCGTGGAGGATCTCGTCCTGGTATACCACATCACCGCGGCAACCAAATGGTAAAAACATCCAGTTCTGAAGTTTCTGTCTAATTAGTAATTTCTGAAGTAGATGCAATAGTTATGAAGTTCTGAAGTAGATCCAATACTAGTTCTGATGTTCTGAAGTTTCTGAAGTTCTGAAGTTTTGTTTTAATTAGTAGTTTCTGATGTTTCTAAAGTTTCTGAAGTAGATGCAATAGTTCTGAAGTTCTGAAGTAGATGCAATACTAGTTCTGAAGTTATGAAGTTTCTGTCTAGTTAGTAGTTTTTTGGTGATCATACAGAATGTTGTCTACAAGTTTTTGTGATCATTTAGTAGCTGTTATGAATGTTGTCTTGTAATGCAAAAGATTGCAAAAAAAATACACAATTGAGATGTTATGCTTGCTGTTTTGATCATACAGAATGTTGTCTTGTAGTTGTTGTGATCATTTAGTAGTTGTTGTGATCATACTGTTTTAACTGAATTTTGGTCAGAACTGAAGATGCTATTTTAACTGAATTTTGCTTCAACTGAACCCATTTTAATTCTGTAGTTTCTGAAGTTTTTGAAGTAGATGAATTTGATGCACCAGATTAATTTGATGCAGGCCCAAGGAACTCCGCCCGCTCCTGCAGGAGAAGAAGCTGTACACCTTTGTTGGCTTCTGCATTGGAGGCGACAAGGAGAAGCTGAAGTTGTCTGGTTTGGAGATCAACCCCGACAAGTACGTCGACTTGCAGCGCAAATGGAGAGTTCCAAACAATGGAAAGAAGTGGCAGTCTTTGGCTGAGTTTGCAGGCAGCCTCATCCACCCATCCTACCAAGGAAATGAAGCAGAAGATCGACAGGAAATCGGACCACCTACTATGGGGGGACAGCCTACTGCCAAACAAGCTCATCGAGTACGCCGCGAAAGATGCGTACGTCACCTACGAGGCATGGAAGAAAATCGAAATCACCAAAGAAGGTTTGGAGCTCTGGCAAGAGGCGGAGGATCATTGGGATGACCTCTACTACTGTGGATATTGAGTTGTTTGTGGTATTGAGATGACCCCTACTACTGTGTCTCAGTTTGTAGTTATGTGGTTGAACAAGTTTGCTTTTGTTATGTTGAACAAGTTTGCTTTCCTTATGTTGAACAAGTTTGCTTTTGTAATGATGAACAAGTTTGCTTTTGTTATGTAGTTATGTGATTGTTATGATGCTGGTGTAGTTATGTGATTGTTGTGATTGTTATGGTTGTGATGTGATGCAAAATCCTTCAAGTTTTGGTGATCATACTTTCTTGTAGTTGTTGTGATCATACTGTTTTAACTGAATTTTGGTCAGAACAGAAGATGCTATTTTAACTGAATTTTGCTTCAACTGAACCCATTTTCATTGTGAGCAAAAAAATTATGCGTCAGCGGGGACTCAAACCCACGACCATGCGCTTGTTTCACTTTTTCTTCTACCACTGGGCTAGGACGAGGCTATTAGTCTTCCACTCTATGCCAACCTTTTTGAATATATCAAACTAGTCAAGTATCAAGCACACACCTCACTGACAAGTGGGCCACTCGACCCACTCGCTGATAAGTGGGCCATTTTGCTATTGTACCCAAGCTACCAAAAATATGCGTGTGGCCAAAAAAATATGCGTGTGTAGGGGCTCGAACCCACGACCGTGCGCTTATGTCACTGTGTTTCGACCACTGGGCTAGGAAGAGGTTGTTGGTTTTGTACTCTATGCCACACTTTTTAATATATCAAATACAGAACTCGCTGACAAGTGGACCCACTCCTCCTCCACTTGACCCACTCCTCCTCTCCATTATCCACTCGACCCACTCCTCCTATCCGCCGCCGGCATCCCCTTCTCCTCCATCGACGGCGACAACCTCCATCGACGGCGACCCACTCCTCCATCGACAGCGACTGCGACGGCCTCCTAAGGTATGAATCCGCCGACTCCTTCCTGTTCCTCTTCCTATTGATTATATTAGGGTTCCGTGGCACTGATTAGGGTTCCTCTTCCTAAAGAACCGTCCCCCCCTCTGCAGATTAGGGTTCTTTTAGTACGAGCTGGAGTAGCTAATTTTGGGCGCCTAGCTTGGTTTCCATGTAGTACTGTACTAGGTTGTGTAGGTTTGACTTGCCATGAGGAATTTTTGTTATTTTTGGTTGGGGTTAGATGCACTAGGTTGTGTTTAATTAAAGTATCAGGAATGCTCAGTGACAGATTTGATGATGCTCAGTGACAGATTTGATGAGTGGGGCTACATTTTTGGTTGGGTTTAGATAGGGATATTTTCTGTCATTTATAGATATGTTCATTTATAGATATGCAACAATGTCCATTTATAGTAGATATGCTTCTAGTTGTGTTCTGGTCCTTTTATAGTAGATTTTAGTGTTGTTGCTGTTGCTGTTGATGTTTTTGCCACATGTAGTAATTATTCTACTATTTTGAAGTGCTTGTTTCCTATTTCTGTCCAGTCCTGTTGTTTAATTTACAATGCTGCTTTTCAGAGAAGTGAGATGGCTGGCTTGAAAGGTTTCGAGTTCTTCGAGATCGTAACTGAGAAATCTTGCAGTAGGCAGGTATGTTTATCATCACTCATTTCTTTTCAGATATGTTTTTGCCACAATTAACCACTGCTTGACCCTCGCTCAGAGGCTGCCTGACACGTTTGCGAAGATGCTCGCCGGCCGTGAGCCCCACAAAGTGAAGCCACGGGAGGCCGACAGCGGGCTTCACAGGCTGTGGGACGTGTCGGTGGTGTTCGATGGTGAAGGCCACATGTACCTAGGGCCCGGTTGGGAGCATTTCGCCCGCGCCCATGAGCTACAGCTCGGGTACTTCCTTGTCTTCCGCTACGATGGCGACGCCATGTTCACCGTGAAGATGTTCGACAACACCATGTGCCACATGTACTACCAGCACGACGACGATGCCAGTAAGCTCTCTGCCTCTCTTCTTCCTGTCCTTTTCGCTTCCTCTACCAGCACGACAACAACACCATGTTCACCCTTTGTTGCATTTGGCCAGGCAGTGGGAGCAGCAGCGGGGATGACGAGGAGCAGAGCGGGGATGACGACGAGCAGAGCGGGGATAACGACCTTGCTATGGTGGTGGCTGACGACGACCCTGCTATGGTGGTGGCTGACGACGACCTCGCGATTGTGGTGCCTGACGCTGACCTCGCGATGGCGGTGCCTAACGATGACCTCGCGATGGTAGTGGCGCCGGCGATTCCACAGCTGGGCGACAGGACCATGCCAATTGTGGTAGAGGAGTACATCCGCGTTGGGATTCGCCACTCTGAGCGCATCAGGTTGATGAAGGAGAAGAAGGAGGAGTGAAGATGTTAAAAAATGAAGTGGCAATGTTAAGCATGTTGGGTTTAAGCTTGTCAATGTTAAGTATGTCAAGTTTAATTTTGTGCATGCTCATGGATGCTGTATGACAGTGTCATCTAAACATCTCCATTTCTTAACAATGAATATTTAGTTTGGTAATTGATGGGAATTGAAATTTTTTATGCATGCTCATGGATGAGAGATAAAATTATGGGTTTTTGTGCATGCTCATGTATGAAACAATATAAGTTTCATTTTTTGAATGCTATAAAAATGACTCAAACCCTAGCCACGGACGACGCCATGACGAAATCCGACGGTTTTTGAAAACACTTTAAAAAATTCGAAAACCATTTTTCATTTTTTGAATGCTAAAGACATGCGTTTTTTCATGAAGCGGCTACAAGGTAGGCATTTCATCACAGAATCGACAACAGATTGGCACGGATCAAACCCTAGCCAGGGACGGCCGCCGCGACGAAATCGGCCGGTTTTTGTTAACACCGTAAAAAATTCAAAAAAAATCAAAAAAATGGGAGACCTCCGCGTCACATCATCAAATGTGGCCTACCAACTAGCAAAAATACTAAACTTGCAATACGGATGTTTTCTTGAAAAAGTGTTCTAAAAAACGACCTACCATGAACGAAGATTCATGGCTTTCAAGCCAAACTAGCAATGATATGGCCGCATCCGATGAATAGTTTCTGATAATATGCCCAAATTTGGTGCATGCCTCCGTCTTGTGATGGCAAACAATGTTGCCAAAGCGAGGTTTCAACTTGTTTAACAAGAAAAACCGTTTTTCATTTTTTGAATGCTAAAGACATGCGTTTTTCGTGAAGCGGCTACAAGGAGGGTCACCCTTAACGGCGGCATTCCATGTCTATCTCAAAGTAGACCCTATTTTACGGACGGTCGCCAAAAAGCATGCATTTCCGACCCTCGTAGCTACTCCCGGCAATTCAGACCACCTTCGGCCGATTCAGCTGGAACCGGCTGGAATTTGAACTGAGGGTCCTCCATAGCTTGCCCGTTATTTTTGCCAAAAATGCTTTTTAGCTTCACAGGTAGGCATTTCATCACAGCATCGACAACAGATTGGCACGGATCAAACCCTAGCCACGGACGGCCGCCGCGACGAAATCGGCCGGTTTTTGAAAACACCGTAAAAAATTCAAAAAAAATCAAAAAATGGGAGACCTCCGCGTCACATCATCAAATGTGGCCTACCAACTAGCAAAAATACTAAACTTGCAATACAGATGTTTTCTTGAAAAAGTGTTCTCAAAAACGACCTACCATGAACGAAGATTCATGGCTTTCAAGCCAAACTAGCAATGATATGGCCGCATCCGATGAATTGTTTCTGATAATATACCCAAATTTGGTGCATGCCTCCGTCTTGTGATGGCAAACAATGTTGCCAAAGCGAGGTTACAACTTGTTTAACAAGAAAAACCGTTTTTCATTTTTTGAATGCTAAAGACACGCGTTTTTCGTGAAGCGGCTACAAGGAGGGTCACCCCTAACGCGGCATTCCATGTCTATCTCAAAGTAGACCCTATTTTACGGACGGTCGCCAAAAAGCATGCATTTCCGACCCTCGTAGCTACTCCCGGCAATTCAGACCACCTTCGGCCGATTCAGCTGGAACCGGCTGGAATTTGAACTGCGGGTCCACCATAGCTTGCCCGGTATTTTTGCCAAAAATGCTTTTTAGCTTCACAGGTAGGCATTTCATCACAGAATCGACAACAGATTGGCATGGATCAAACCCTAGCCACGGACGGCCGCCGCGACGAAATCGGCCGGTTTTTGAAAACACCGTAAAAAATTCAAAAAAAATCAAAAAATTGGGAGACCTCCGCGTCACATCATCAAATGTGGCCTACCAACTAGCGAAAATACTAAACTTGCAATAAGGATGTTTTCTTGAAAGAGTGTTCTCAAAAACGACCTACCATGAACGAAGATTCATGGCTTTCAAGCCAAACTAGCTATGATATGGCCGCATCCGATGAATAGTTTCTGATAATATGCCCAAATTTGGTGCATGCCTTCGTCTTGTGATGGTAAACAATGTTGCCAAAGCGAGGTTCCAACTTGTTTAACAAGAAAAACCGTTTTTCATTTTTTGAATGCTAAAGACATGCGTTTTTCGTGAAGCGGCTACAAGGAGGGTCACCCCTAACGGCGGCATTCCATGTCTATCTCAAAGTAGACCCTATTTTACGGATGGTCGCCAAAAAGCATGCATTTCTGACCCTCGTAGCTACAACCAGCAATTCAGACCACCTTCAGCCGATTCAGCTGGAACCGGCTGGAATTTGAACTGCGGGTCCTCCATAGCTTGCCCGTTATTTTTGCCAAAAATGCTTTTTAGCTTCACAGGTAGGCATTTCATCACAGCATCGACAACAGATTGGCACGGATCAAACCCTAGCCACGGACGGCCGCCGCGACGAAATCGGCCGGTTTTTGAAAACACCGTAAAAAATTCAAAAAAATCAAAAAAATGGGAGACCTCCGCGTCACATCATCAAATGTGGCCTACCAACTAGCAAAAATACTAAACTTGCAATACGGATGTTTTCTTGAAAAAGTGTTCTCAAAAACGACCTACCATGAACGAAGATTCATGGCTTTCAAGCCAAACTAGCAATGATATGGCCGCATTCGATGAATAGTTTCTGATAATATGCCCAAATTTGGTGCATGCCTCTGTCTTGTGATGGCAAACAATGTTGCCAAAGCGAGGTTTCAACTTGTTTAACAAGAAAACCGTTTTTCATTTTTTTAATGCTAAAGACATGCGTTTTTCGTGAAGCGGCTACAAGGAGGGTCACCCCTAACGGCGGCATTCCATGTCTATCTCAAAGTAGACCCTATTTTACGGATGGTCGCCAAAAAGCATGCATTTCTGACCCTCGTAGCTACAACCAGCAATTCAGACCACCTTCAGCCGATTCAGCTGGAACCGGCTGGAATTTGAACTGCGGGTCCTCCATAGCTTGCCCGTTATTTTTGCCAAAAATGCTTTTTAGCTTCACAGGTAGGCATTTCATCACAGCATCGACAACAGATTGGCACGGATCAAACCCTAGCCACGGACGGCCGCCGCGACGAAATCGGCCGGTTTTTGAAAACACCGTAAAAAATTCAAAAAAATCAAAAAAATGGGAGACCTCCGCGTCACATCATCAAATGTGGCCTACCAACTAGCAAAAATACTAAACTTGCAATACGGATGTTTTCTTGAAAAAGTGTTCTCAAAAACGACCTACCATGAACGAAGATTCATGGCTTTCAAGCCAAACTAGCAATGATATGGCCGCATTCGATGAATAGTTTCTGATAATATGCCCAAATTTGGTGCATGCCTCTGTCTTGTGATGGCAAACAATGTTGCCAAAGCGAGGTTTCAACTTGTTTAACAAGAAAACCGTTTTTCATTTTTTTAATGCTAAAGACATGCGTTTTTCGTGAAGCGGCTACAAGGAGGGTCACCCCTAACGGCGGCATTCCATGTCTATCTCAAAGTAGACCCTATTTGACGGACGGTCGCCAAAAAGCATGCATTTCCGACCCTCGTAGCTACTCCCGGAAATTCAGACCACCTTCGGCCGATTCAGCTGGAACCGGCTGGAATTTGAACTGCGGGTCCTCCATAGCTTGCCCGTTATTTTTTCCAAAAATGCTTTTTAGCTTCACAGGTAGGAATTTCATCACAGCATCGACAATAGATTGGCATGGATCAAACCCTAGCCACGGACGGCCGCCGCGACGAAATCGGCCGGTTTTTGAAAACACCGTAAAAAATTCAAAAAAAATCAAAAAAATGGGAGACCTCCGCGTCACATCATCAAATGTGGCCTACCAACTAGCAAAAATACTAAACTTGCAATAAGGATGTTTTCTTGAAAGAGTGTTCTCAAAAATGACCTACCATGAACGAAGATTCATGGCTTTCAAGCCAAACTAGCAATGATATGGCCGCATCCGATGAATAGTTTCTGATAATATGCCCAAATTTGGTGCATGCCTCCGTCTTGTGATGGCAAACAATGTTGCCAAAGCGAGGTTCCAACTTGTTTAACAAGAAAAACCGTTTTTCATTTCTTGAATGCTAAAGACATGCGTTTTTCGTGAAGCGGCTACAAGGAGGGTCACCCCTAACGGCGGCATTCCATGTCTATCTCAAAGTAGACCCTATTTTACGGATGGTCGCCAAAAAGCATGCATTTCCGACCCTCGTAGCTACTCCCGGCAATTCAGACCAGCTTCGGCCGATTCAGCTGGAACCGGCTGGAATTTGAACTGCGGGTCCTCCATAGCTTGCCCGTTATTTTTGCCAAAAATGCTTTTTAGCTTCACAGGTAGGAATTTCATCACAGCATCGACAATAGATTGGCATGGATCAAACCCTAGCCACGGCCGGCCGCCGCGACGAAATCGGCCGGTTTTTGAAAACACCGTAAAAAATTCAAAAAAAATCAAAAAAATGGGAGACCTCCGCGTCACATCATCAAATGTGGCCTACCAACTAGCAAAAATACTAAACTTGCAATAAGGATGTTTTCTTGAAAGAGTGTTCTCAAAAACGACCTACCATGAACGAAGATTCATGGCTTTCAAGCCAAACTAGCAATGATATGGCCGCATCCGATGAATAGTTTCTGATAATATGCCCAAATTTGGTGCATGCCTCCGTCTTGTGATGGCAAACAATGTTGCCAAAGCGAGGTTTCAACTTGTTTAACAAGAAAAACCGTTTTTCATTTTTTGAATGCTAAAGACATGCGTTTTTCGTGAAGCGGCTACAAGGAGGGTCACCCCTAACGGCGGCATTCCATGTCTATCTCAAAGTAGACCCTATTTTACGGACGATCGCCAAAAAGCATGCATTTTCCACCCTCGTAGCTACTCCCGGCAATTCAGACCACCTTCGGCCGATTCAGCTGGAACCGGCTGGAATTTGAACTGCGGGCCCTCCATAGCTTGCCCGTTATTTTTGCAAAAATGCTTTTTAGCTTCACAGGTAGGCATTTCATCACATCATCGACAACAGATTGGCACGGATCAAACCCTAGCCACGGACGGCCGCCGTGACGAAATCGGCCGGTTTTTGAAAACACCGTAAAAAATTCAAAAAAAATCAAAAAAATGGGAGACCTCCGCGTCACATCATCAAATGTGGCCTACCAACTAGCAAAAATACTAAACTTGCAATACGGATGTTTTCTTGAAAAAGTGTTCTCAAAAACGACCTACCATGAACGAAGATTCATGGCTTTCAAGCCAAACTAGCAATGATATGGCCGCATCCGATGAATAGTTTCTGATAATATGCCCAAATTTGGTGCATGCCTCCGTCTTGTGATGGCAAACAATGTTGCCAAAGCGAGGTTCCAACTTGTTTAACAAGAAAAACCGTTTTTGATTTTTTGAATGCTAAAGACATGCGTTTTTCGTGAAGCGGCTACAAGGAGGGTCACCCCTAACGGCGGCATTCCATGTCTATCTCAAAGTAGACCCTACTTTACGGATGGTCGCCAAAAAGCATGCATTTCCGACCCTCGTAGCTACTCCCGGCAATTCAGACCACCTTTGGCCGATTTAGCTAGAACCCGCTGGAATTTGAACTGCGGGTCCTCCATAGCTTGCCCGTTATTTTTGCCAAAAATGCTTTTTAGCTTCACAGGTAGGCATTTCATCACAGAATCGACAACAGATTGGCACGGATCAAACCCTAGCCACGGACGGCTGCCGCGACGAAATCGGCCGGTTTTTGAAAACACCGTAAAAAATTCAAAAAAAATCAAAAAAATAGGAGACCTCCGCGTCACATCATCAAATGTGGCCTACCAACTAGAAAAAATACTAAACTTTCAATACGGATGTTTTCTTGAAAAAGTGTTCTCAAAAACGACCTACCATGAACGAAAATTCATGGCTTTCAAGCCAAACTAGCAATGATATGGCCGCATCCGATGAATAGTTTCTGATAATATGCCCAAATTTGGTGCATGCCTCCGTCTTGTGTTGGCAAACAATGTTGCGAAAGTGAGGTTCCAACTTGTTTAACAAGAAAAACCGTTTTTCATTTTTTGAATGCTAAAGACATGCATTTTTCGTGAAGCGGCTACAAGGAGGGTCACCCCAAACGGCGGCATTCCTTGTCTATCTCAAAGTAGACCCTATTTTACGGACGGTCGCCAAAAAGCATGCATTTCCGACCCTCGTAGCTACTCCCGGCAATTTAGACCACCTTCGGCCGATTCAGCTAGAACCGGCTGGAATTTGAACTGCGGGTCCTCCATTGCTTGCCCGTTATTTTTGCCAAAAATGCTTTTTAGCTTCACAGGTAGGCATTTCATCACAGAATCGACAACAGATTGGCACGGATCAAACCCTAGCCACGGACGGCCGCCGTGACGAAATCGGCCAGTTTTTGAAAACACCGTAAAAAATTCAAAAAAAAATCAAAAAAATGGGAGACCTCCGCGTCACATCATAAAATGTGGCCTACCAACTAGCAAAAATACTAAACTTGCAATACGGATGTTTTCTTGAGCTACTCGGTATGATTTTAACCATGATTTCTACAAAGTTTACAAAAAAACCCTATTTTTTCTGCCTCAAAACCTCTAAAAACTAGTGAAAATTTCCCTCCAAAATTTCCCTCCTAGCACCAAATTTTCCCTCCCACCCCACGAAAATTTCCCACCACTTCTCTCCCACTACCATTCGGGACCCACCACCCCTCTCCCACTAAACACGCGGGATCCTCCCCTCCCACTCCCCAAAATTTCCTCATTCCATTCCCCTCCGTGCCGCCTCGCCGTCCCACTCCCTCCCCTGCTCCGCGCCGCCCGGCCGCCCCACTCTCTCCCCTCCTCCGCGCCGCCCGCCGCCCCACTCCCTCCCTGACGACGAATCCCCTCCCCGCCGCCCCGCCGCCGCACTCCTCCGTGCCGCCACGCCGCGTCGCGCCGCCCTCCCCGATGACGAATCCCCTCCCCTCGGCTACATCGACTACATCGACTACATCGACGACGACGGCGGCTACATCAAGTACATCGACTACATCGACGACGACGACGGCTACATCGACTACATCGACGACGACGGCGGCTACATCGACGACGACCACCGCTGCATCATCAACATCATCCGCCCCTAGGTACTTCTCCATCTCCCCTCGATATTCGGTGGATCCATCTCCCTTCCTCTGCTGGATCCATCTCCCCTCTGGTTCGGGGGATCTTCTAGGGTTAGGATCTCCGACTAGTTCATGGGGTTAGGGTTAGGGTTCATGGGGTCAGGGTTAGGTTTCATGGGGTTCGTGGGGATGATCTCCCTCTGGTTCATGGCTAGAACATGATGGGGTTAGGGTTCTTGTTGCACGCCCATCCTGATTGTTCATGGGGTTTGTAGCAGTGTTCTTCTTTTATGATATGTGCATGAAGCTTGTGTTCTTCTTTCCAGTGAAAAAGAGAATGCTTAGTACTTACTGTGGTATTGGAATTCCTCGTGTGTTAAGGCAGTATGACTAGTTTTAATATATACCATATTGGTGCTAGATAATTTTTGGTGTTTTAATATACTCTTCTAAATTGCCTGCATAAGCATGATTTCAAGGCCTACTATTATTGTTAACACCGCTTGCTTCTTTATTCATCAACTGTTGGGCAATCAGTTGCTCTGAATGCATGAGCTTGCGTCCATTAGGGAAAACAATTGAGTAATTCATTTGCTTATAGATGATTGCAGGTACATGGATAAAATTGCAAGTTAAAACATAAAAGTAATTGTTGTAAATAGTTGTTTTTGCTAATCCACATTACTGAAGTATAATTCGTGTGCACTGTATTTGTATCCAACTATATATAATTATAATACATGTGAGTTCTGTTCTTGTCTCTGGTACCACGACCTTAATTCACTTAGCTTGATGTAGTTTGCTTCACATATACTACTGCTAATGCATTGCTTCACATATATAGTTTGCTTCAATTCAGTTGCTTGCTAGCATACATATGGTTAGGGTTTGCATCAGCAGTACTACTAGCACTTTGCTTGCTTGTTGTGTACTTTATATGAGGCACTAGGAAGATTTATTGATGTACATTACTACCTCCTGCTTGATGTAGTGAAGATATTAAGAGATGCTTCATATCTTTCCAGTGTACATGCATGCTTGTTTAGTGCACTTACATGTTTGCTTAATTAATAACACTAGATCACTTTATTGTTGATCCATCAAGTTTGTTTCACATGTATTACATGTATGTGCATGATGGTCCAAATGCTTTCCTTTATTGATACAAGTGCGTCATTTTACTTTATCCCTGTTGTATCTGATTGTTGTTTATTCTATTTTGCAAGCACCACCCCAAGATCATCCATGGCAAGGATGACAAGGTCAAACGTGAGGCCAACCGTTGGTATGCAACTTGCTCCTTGTGGTTATACTGTCAGTTTCATAAAATCTGTGTCTTAATATGCTAAGTGAAATGTATTGCTGCAATCTGAATAAGCTAGCTTAAGTGTGCCTGTGTGCTGTTAGTCTTCTTTACCTGAATAAATAGGATTAAATGATAATAAAATTTCATAAGATGTGTATTCCAAACATTCATGCATTCCAAACAGTCCAAACATTCACCTAATAGTTACGTTTCCTTTATCATGCAAAGAAGAGCCTCTCACCGAGTACGAGAAGGTTAGGGCTAGAAATATCACGAGGAACAATCGGATGTTCTAGACCCTTGGCATTGGTGCAATAGCGTCGATGATTAGGAAAACAAATGATGTACGAGAAGGTAGAAGTGATGAGGTTCAAGAAGGTAGTGGAGTTATCAATGATGACCCAGAGTACAATCCTAAGGAGGATGAAGTTATTGATGGAGAGGAAGTGGATGATGTTGTAGTGAGAAAGACTGTTAAGGTGCAAACTCTGTCTTGCTTGGAGGGCTGGGGTTCTTTTATGCTATGTTATTCCTTGTGCTCACATATTTCTCTTGTGATCTAATGCTTTTTTCCGTGCTGTTTATACGAGGCACTGAAGGAATCTAGGACGAAGAGGCCTGGTGTTAAGAAGACAGTCAGCAAGAAGAAGAGCTCAGAAACATCTGCTGCAATGCCTCCAGGAAGGGTGATGGCCCTAGCTCCAGGACAAAAAAGAGGATCCTGGAACCTGATGAACCTGCCCTTGATAGAGTCACAAGGCAGAAAGCAAAGATGGCGACTGCGACGGACCATCAGGAAAGTCTGCTGCGCATGGACTCTGAGACCTCGGTGCAAATGGGTGATGAGTTTCCGCCCATGGATGAAGGAACCACTCTCAGCGTGGATGGAAGTGGCACTGTCTCCCAAGATGAAGGAGGAACCATCTGCATTGATGAAGCAGGCACTGTCCACACAGACCTCAGCCCTGTTGCACCTTCTATTGACAGGAATGCTGTCATCAATGAAGAAGAACAACAACTTGTGCTTCAATCAGGCATGTTGACCTTTGCAATGCTATCTTTTACTAGTGCATTTTCCAAATGGAATGACCATGTATGCTTTTGTCGATTCCTGCATTTGTCGATTTCTATTCTAATTTATGAGTTCAATTTCATTTTCAGATGCAATGACTACCAAGACTTGACATAGAAAGGGCAAAGGGCTAGAGAGGATCACCAAGTCACTTGGTAGCAAGGTGCATATCCAAATTGCCGAAGGATTGAAGAGTCCAGAGAAGCCTCTGCAGTCAGCAAATCTTGCTTCTGAGTGTGGACTCGTTGCAAGAAGCCATCTTCCGGTTCTTCCTCACTTCAAGCTATACAAAGAAAATGCTAGTCTATTGGAGAACTACATTGGGAAAGTTGCTGTAAGCTACTTGTTTCATAGTTAATGTGCTATCTATTTTCTGTTACACCTATGCATGATCACTAATATTTTTCCTACCTTGTTTGCTGTCTTGGTAGGCAAATTTTGAGATGAGCACGGACTCAGAGACCATCAAGGCCGCGTGCAAAGATATTCTGCAGAAAAGTTCAAAGAACAGAAGCCATCAGCTAAAGAAGAAGTATTTTGATACCGTAGCCGCAAATAAAGTCAGCGTCAAGTCTCCGGTACTTGATCTGACGGATGGTGAATGGCAAGCTCTGGTGGAGATATGGTCTACCCCAAGACACAAGGTTTGTCTCTGCTTTGTTTGATGCTTTATGTTCTACACATGATATGCTAGTGCTAGATCATGCTGACAGTATGCTTTTTTGTAGGGAACCTGTGTGTTGAACAAGATGAATCGAGGAAAAGTCGTGTACAATCAGAGAACTGGTTCCAGGCACTACACAGCACACATTTTTGCCACTGTGAGAACTTTTCTCTAGAGGCCTTACCGTTTGATCCTCGTTGGATAACATTTCTGATTCTTGCTGAATAACATTTTGATTTTTGTTGAAAAACATTTCAGAAAGAAGAGCGTAAGGGTGAGGAGTGTCTGCGATTGACTTGTTTAAGGCCACCCACAACAGCAAGAAGCACGGGTTTTCGGAGCCACTCAAGGCTGCTATAGTAAGTCACTCCATGCTCTGTCCATGCCCTGTTTGATTCTGTTTTGATGTTGTTTGATGCTTTGATGCTGTTTGATGCTTTGATGATTTGATGTTGTTTGATTCGGAGCCAGTTCCATGCTTTGATGTTGTTTGATAGTTCCATGCTTATAGTTCCATGCTAGGCTTAATGAAGATATTAGAACAGCTTAATGAAGATAGTTCCATGTTGTTTGATTCACACACGCTGTGTTCCATGCTTTGATGCTATTTGTTGCATTTTTAATGACATGATGAAATTTGATCTGAATGTTAGTCAGGAAGCCATCTTAAATAGAACCACCATTCTAGGCTTAATGAAGCGATCATATTGATCCAATTGCATGACTCCAGGTCACTAGTCATCATCTTGTATAGATTTTGTGTGCTGGTTTGGTTACTTCAAATAATCCATTTGTGTGCTGGTTTGGTTTCTCCACTAATGCCTATCATTTTCCTCCATATGCTAGCTTGAGATGGAAGAAATGAAGGACGCGCCGGTACCAGAAGGTGAAGAGCCAAAGTCTACTGTTCAAATTGTCGAAGAAGTGCTGTTCAAATCTGTCAAGCAAAGCACATTCCTCACGAATGTTGGGCTCCAGTCATCTAGGAACAACTCCCGCAAAGCAACTGCTAAAGTGTTTGCTCATGTTCGTGACCTTGAGCAGAAGCTGGAGAGGTCCGAGCTTCAAGCTGAACTCTGAAGCTGCACGCGACAAGGAACTTGAGCTGCTGCACAAGAAGTCTCAAGAACAGGAAGAGAAGTTAGCCCACTTGATGGCTCTCTTTGGAGGTAAGGCAGTTTGATGGCTGTGCAGTTTGAGCAGGTAGTTGCATTGCTGCCTAGTTTGATGGCTGTGAACCTCTTGTGCAGTTTGTCTTTGAGCATTTTGTTGCATTCTGCCTAGTTTGAACCTGTGAAGTTATATGAACCTGTGAAGTTATGTGGTCTTATGAACCTGTGAAGTTATGTGAACCTGTGAAGTTATGATCTTGTGAACCTGTGTTTATTTTCTGTGAAGTTATGTGGATCACTTGTGCACCTGGGCCTTGCTGTTTGAACCTGGGCTTGTGGATCACTTGTGCACCTGGGCCTTTCTATTTATAGTTATGCAAAATGAGAACTTGGGCTCTAAAAAGGCCAAGGCCCAAACAAGAATTAGACCAAAAAGGCTTGGGCCTAAAAAAAGATATGACTGTAAGAAAAAAAATTATAAAAGGCTGCATAGCAGAAAATAAAAAGGCCAAGGCCCAAATTCGAACTAGACAAAAAAGGCTGTGGCCCAAAACAATAGTGGACTATAAAAAAATTCATCAGAAAAAGGCTCCATTCCCAGAAAATAAAAGGCCAAATTACTGGGCCAAGCCCATAAACATAAGCAAAATAAAGAGGAAAAATTAAATTAAACGGGCCGAATTATTGGGCTTGGCCCATGTAGACGGCTGAAATGGACCGGGCAGATTCTATTTTACGACCTTTTCATTTGGTTGTAATTCTGCCACATCAGCTTGCCACGGTGGATCTGACGTGGTGTGGTCGGATTGCTAGTGACCAAAATAATTGGTCGTAAAATCTACGACCCTTTTTTGGTCATAAACGTCTACGACCATTCTAGAAGAAAGGTCGCTATAGTCAATAAACGACCCCCAACTTTTGAAGTTATGTTTTTGGTCACAAAAAGATCACAAATTGAAAACTATGACCTTTCAGTGACCAATAGTGGAGGTCACTAGTTGACATATTTCTTGTAGTGGCATCCCGTAAGAAAGAAAGGCAAGCATTTCAAAGGTGAGGCGGATCTCCGGACGAAGCCTCGCCACCGTACTGGTGCTGATGTACATGATATGGTCAAGGATTTGAAGGTAATCTTTGGAAAGGGTCCTGGCGGACAACCTGTCCCGAAGGACGCTGACGGACGCGCACCCATGTGGAAGAAGAAATCTATATTTCGGACCTGCCATATTGGAAAGACCTAGAGGTCCGCTCCGCAATCGACGTGATGCACGTGATGAAGAATCTTTGCGTGACCCTGCTTGACTTTTTGGGCGTGTATGGGAAGACAAAAGATACACCAGAGGCATGGGAGGACCAGCAACGTATGCACGGAAAAGACGACATACATCAGGGTCAGGCCAGCTACGCTCTTACCAAAGAAGAGAAGGAAATCTTCTTTGAATGCCTGCTCAGCATGAAGGTACCGTCTGGCTTCTCATCGAATATAAAGGGAATAATAAATATGGCAGAGAAAAAGTTCCAGAACCTAAAGTCTCATGACTGCCACGTGATTATGACGCAACTCCTTCCGGTTGCATTGAGGGGGCTTCTACCGAAAAACGTTCGATTAGCCATTGTGAAGCTATGTGCATTCCTCAATGCAATCTCTCACAAGGTAATCGATCCAGAAATCATAGCAAGGTTACAGAATGATTTGGTGCAATGTCTTGTCAGTTTTGAGTTGGTGTTCCCACCATCCTTCTTCAACATCATGACGCACGTCCTAGTTCACCTTTGCGAAGAGATTAACATTTTGGGTCCTGTATTTCTACACAATATGTTCCCCTTTGAAAGGTTCATGGGAGTCTTGAAGAAATATGTTCATAACCGTGCTAGGCCAGAAGGAAGCATCTCGAAGGGCCATCACAATGAGGAGGTCATTGAGTTTTGTATTGACTTTATTCCTGACCTTAAGCCAATTGGTGTTCCTGATTCGCGGCATAAGGGCAGACTGGAAGGAAAAGGCACGCTAGGAGGGCATCAAATAATATGTATGAACGGGCATTCTCTCACTGAAGCACACTACACAGTTCTACAGAATTCCGCCTTGGTGGCTCCGTATATGGAGGAACACAAGAATTTTCTACAGTCCAAACACCCGGAGAAGTCTGACGACTGGATTACACGCGAACAAATGAGGACTTTCGCCGGTTGGTTGCAGAAACGTGCCCCGAATGATGGCGATATTCAAAATGACCTGTACTCGCTGTCCCAGTTACCATCTTCGAATATAATGACTTTCAAAGGGTACCAGATAAATGGGAATACATTTTACACGCTCGCCCAAGATAAGAAGAGCACCAACCAAAACAGTGGTGTCCGCTTTGATGCAACAACCAACACGAGAAAGGAAACATATTATGGTTACATAGAGGACATATGGGAACTTAACTATGGATCAGGTGATTTGAAGGTCCCTTTGTTTCGGTGCAAATGGGTCAATATGACACGAGGCGGGGTAACGGAAGACCTGCAGTACGGAATGACAACAGTGGATCTCAACAATCTTGCATATGCAGACGAACCATTCGTCGTAGCCAATGATGTGGCGCAGGTTTTTTATGTGAAAGACATGTCTACCAGGCCGAGAAAAAGAAAATATAAGGATGCGAATGGATCATACGACGAGCCAAAGCGCCACATAGTTCTTTCAGGAAAAAGAAACATCATGGGAGTGGATGACAAGACAGACATGTCAGAAGATTATGAAAAGTTTGATAAAATTGCTCCATTCACAGTGAATATTGACCTGAGCATCCAGTTAAATGATGAAGATTTTCCATGGCTACGGCGCAAAGGGACACACGAGAAGAAAAAGTTTCACACCCAAAGATCTGGGATGTGATCGGCTTCACTATCATCACTTTCTTCTGTGTTTCAGACCCAGGAGGGAATGTCTGTAATAGTTAGGGTAGTTAATTATGTGTTTTGGCATTTGAAACGCGAAGAAATTTTATGTGCAAATAAATTCTTTTCATGCATTTACTGATTTTTTTTCCAGCTAAATGACCCTGAAATTGAAAAGCATTTGAAATGAACTCAGAAAAGGTTGAAAGTTGGCATGGTATCATAATTTCATACAAATAGCATGTGCAAAAAAGAAGAGAGGGTTATGGCAAAAACTAGATACACTTCGTGTACAAAATGGACAATCTTTTTCGAAGTATCAGGGTTTCCGACGAAAACTGAAATGTTACAAAGGCATTTCATTTTTTTAAGCAACCTAAGCATTACCAAATTGAATATAATGATAAAACACACTAATATTAAAGATAAGAAAAAAGAATCACTGAAAAAACTTTTTTCAAAGTTAAGTTATTCACAAACTAGTGATTCACACAAATTTCAAATAATTCAAAATTTAAACTATTCAAAATTGAAAACTAGCGGCACTAACAGAAAGTTTGTAATTTTTTGTACCTAAAGCAAAAATATTCACAAAGAAACTCTAAATACAGCAAAAAACAACTAAAAAATAAATAAATAAAGCAAAAAAATAAGAAAATAAAAAGCCCGCCTACTGGGCCAAAGCGGCCTGCATACGACTAGGAACACAACCTTTAGTTGGGCCAGGATGCAGGCCCGCAAAGGCCCAGTAGGCCCACAGGGCAGAAGAGGACAGGTAGGCCCAGTAGGCCTGCTTAGGAGAGGAGCTCGAGAGGGCTACCGCACTGGGGCTTATAAACCAGTGCGGTAGCCCCTCGGGTAGCAAGGTGGGACTAAACTTGCGCACCACCTGGAGCCAGCGCACCCCCTTTAGTACCGGGTCGTGGCTCCAACCGGTACTAAAGACCCCCCCTTTAGTACCAGTTGGAGACACCACCCGGTACTAAAGGGGGTGCGCTTCCCGCCGCTTGGCCCGGCCAAAACAGACCTTTAGTACCGGTTGGTGGCTCCAACCGGTACTAAAGGTCCATCCTATATATACAACACTTAAAAAAATTCAGTTTCCCTCTGTTTCTTCCCTCTGTTTCCTCCCTCCGTCGCGCCGCCCTGCCCCGATCGACGCCGTCCCCGTCGACGTCGCCGCCCCCACCCCTCGTTGCCGACCCCGGCCGTCCCCGCCCCTCTTCGCCGCCCCCGTCGACGTCACCGCCCCGGCCGTCCCCGTCCCTGTCATCCCCGTTGTCCCCGTCGCCGCGCCCCGCCCCACCCCGTCGTCATTGCCCCGTCCCGTTGCCCCGGCCCGGCCGCCCCGCCCCGTCGTCGTCGCCGCCCCGTCCCGTCGCCCCGTCGTCGCCGCCCCGTCCCGTCTCCCCGTCGTCGCCTCGCCGGTGAGCTCGCCCCGGCCGCCATGTCCACACACACACACACACACTACACACACACACACTACACACACACACATCATTAGTTTGTTTGTTATAAATTTTTTCTGTTTTTTAGTTATAGAAATGTTAGAAATTATTCTGTTTTTTAGTTATATAAATATTAGAAATGTTAGTTATATAGAAATGTTATAAATGTTTTCTGTTTTTTAGTTATAGAAATATTAGAATTGTTATAGAAATGTTAGTTATATAATCAGAAAATTTTAGAATTAGTTTTAGTTAGATGAATTAGATTAATGTCAAATTGTTAGAATTTGCATGTATATAGAATTTTAGTTATCACAATCCAATCATTTAAAAATGTTACTTTTTGCGGGCATATAGTATTTGTTCTCGACGATATGCCCGGCCCGCATCCTCGCCGTCGACCCGTTCGCGACAACGTCCTGCTTCAGAGGACCCATGTCCGGGATTGGGCTCCGCCGGGCTGGCACTGGGAGGTGCTACCTGGAGGGGCGCGCCGCTTGGTGAGGAACCCGACCTCGGGTCCCATTGTCGACCCTGATCTTCTTTGGTGGCGTTCGCGTGGGCCACATTCGGTGCAGAGGCAGCCGGCCCCGCCGGAGGTGGTGCATCGCCGTGTCAAGGAGGAAGATGAGCACGTCCATCGCTACATGGCTGCTATGGACGACGTCAGGTTCTCCACTACTAGGCGGGTTCTTTGGGCAGATGACCGGAGATATGATCCTGTGATGGTTCCTTCTCTTTGGGTGTGCACCGCTCGCGCCCCAGGAACCGCGAGTGGAGCCCTAGATTCTTCTGTAGTACTCGATCTTTATTAGGTACCTAGCCAGTGATGTATTCGATATATAATATTCGAGACGATGTATTCGAGATTATATATATTAAGACAATGATGTATTCGAGATTATATATGCGAGATGATGTATTCGAGATTCAGTTTTTCCTTGTTGATTAATTGCATCCATGCATTGTAATTTGAATACTAAATTGTTTTATATTTTTTCTGTATTAATTAGTAAAGTAGAAGCTATGGCGGACAATACCGGCAGAGAGAGAGAAGAGGAATTGTTCGACATCATACGCAGCCCTCATAGGCTAGATGATCTGAATGAAGATGACGGCTCCCAATATCTGAACAATACCGGAGAGGGTGATGAAAAGATATTCGATCTCGACGACCGAGTTGATGAAGTCATGAACTATGATTATGATGACACAGACAATGTTAGTGATGACATAGACAATGCTGATCTTCAAATAACAAAGACTTCCGGCGAGGTATATATTTATATAAGCATGCATCCTGGTGATCATCACATGTTTTTTTATTGAACATATATTAACGAATCGATCTTTCTTCTTTCAGCCCTCCGGATCGAGCAAATGTCCTTCTACAGACAGCAAGACAAAGCGAGGCCCGGGCAGATTGTTGAAGGATGGTGTAAAGTACCACATCGAATCCATCAAACTTAGTGGCGAACCCCTCATGCCTAAGAATGTTGCGAACAAGTGGACTCGTCAGTGCGGAGTTCTTGTGAAGGACAAACTCCCGATCTCCATTCAAGAATGGGAAGAGCCAAAGACTAAACGTCCAGGTGTTACTTGGGTCGATGACAGAGCCAAAAAAGACCTGGTGAAATCTCTGATGGAACATTTCACCCTACCAGATCATTTCACTAAAGCAGATGTGGAGAAAGTCAAGGCCGCTGCTCTTAAGAAGATGGCAATTGCATTCAACACCCACAAGAAAACTGTATGGGCCAGCTACCTCGCTAATGAAAGGAAGACTCCAGATTTCAAGGGAACACTGGAGAAGCAAAGAGAACACTTGGACGATTTCGTGACCTTCAAGGATTCAGAATTATCTAAGGACCGGTCGATGTAAAACAAGGCAAATGCCGCAAGAAAGACGCAGTTCCATAGGCTGGGTCCAGGTGGCTACGCGGTGGGATTGCCTAAGTGGGATAAGTCTGAGCAAGAGATGGAGGCTGCAGGGGTCACTCCGATTACTAGGAGCTGGCCCCCCAGGTGCAGAACTTGGTTCTATGCGCATGGGGGGGCGTTGGACCAGAAGACCGGCCTGGTTTCGAAGAAGGCAAGTCTAAAAGGAGCCGAACAAAAGATAATTGACGCAATAGAAGAAGCTCGAGCGGGGGTGTTCACGCCCAACAGAGAGAACGACGAGCTTACGCTCGCCCTGGGAAATCCTGAACACCCGGGAAGAACACGAGGCATGGGCGTTATTCCCTGGTATGAGGGCTTTTCGGACTGGAATGACGACTACATGTCCCGTGCAAGAAAGAAGATGGAGGAGGAGAAGAAGAGGAAGCTGGAGGAGGAGCAGAGGAAGCAAGACGCAGAACGCCTTCAAGGCCTAGAAGCAAGGCACG
Source organism: Triticum aestivum (assembly GCF_018294505.1). Lineage (NCBI taxonomy): Eukaryota > Viridiplantae > Streptophyta > Magnoliopsida > Poales > Poaceae > Triticum > Triticum aestivum. Next base: position 729,866,792 of record NC_057803.1, on the reverse strand, counting down.
CGGACCTCGCACTCAAATTCCAGCAGCAGCAGCAGCAGCAGATCGACTCACTTAGCCAGGAAAGGGGGTCTCATCAGCAGCGGCAGCAGCAAGCGGATGATCGTCCAGCATTGGATAGCACCGTCCCATCCATGCCAAGAAGCAGCGTTGGTTCTGCCCCGGGCGACACACTGCTGGATACATACCCTGTGGATGACATCATAGAGAACACTAACTGTGAGCTACACTCCAAAATGAAGAACATATCCATGAAGGTGGCAGACGGCGTTGCTTTTCCAGTGACCCCTGGAGCAACCTACCATTGCATCCCGATTACAGAGGGCTATGCTCGTGTCATGGTTGATGAAGTGGTGGACCCATATTCGGGGCTAACGCTTGACATTCCTGGAGGTGAAGACGAGCGCACACTGGGAGAGGCCATACATCGTATCATCCTATGGAGAAAGGATTGCATCATCTTTCGAAGTCCACTGACACCGCGTCGTCTACCGACTCCTCGAAGTCCGCCACCGAGTCAGCAGACTCCCGCTCCTCAAAGTCCACGAACGCGTGAGACGACTCCTCCTCGAAGTCCGCCACCTCCTCCGCCGGTTTCAAGTCCGGCACCATGTTAGGCCACACCTCCTGCTTCAAGTCCGGCACATCGTCAGGCCACTTCTCCTAGTCCAACTCCACGTCAGCCGTCTCCGCCATCTCACCAATCGCAGAAGAGACATGCCGCAGCTTTGGTGCGTAGCAGTACGAGTCGAGTTAGTTCAGGAAGTACAGGCGGAGACAAGCGATATAAATATGGTCCAAGCCTCGCTCCTCTTCCTCAGAGGCCTTACGACATGACCGAGGAGCAAAACGCAGCCATAGTGCAGGCCCAAGTGGACGCCCATTTTGGACCGAAACCGGCACCGCCGCCAAAGGAGAAAGTGCCTGAGAAAGTAATTGACCACTTCATTCATATGGCTAGAGCACCAGCTCCCAAGCCTGTTGACTCCGACTATGAGCGTCAAATCAGGAAGCTACATCGAGCACGGCTACGGAAGGAAGCGAGCTCGAGCTCTAGCCAACAAGTAGCTAGCAAAAAATGCGGGAAAACCGTTCCCCAGCTGGGAAAATAGGCAGTGCAAGCGATCCCCCCGCCTGTTGTGCCAACAACACATGAGAGGAGTACGCGCACCAAATATTATTGTGGGAAAACCGTTAGCGTTCCCCAGCAGGGCGATGTGGTAATAACGGAGGAGCATATAGTGCAGGCTGAAATGCTCAAGATCTCTGTTGGACAACTCCTCGAAATCGAGCCCATGTCTCCGCTTAAAGAATCGGAAATAAAATGGAAATATGCCTGGGGCCAACCTTTGGTCCATCCAGACAAGGTCAAGGACCTCCCAACGAGAATGTATGAATTGCATCAATGGTACATGAACATGACCAAGATTTCCAATCGAGTGTCCCTCATGGTGAATGTCAAGAAGGAGCATTATTACCATGAAAAAGCTCTGTCCATTGAGTATTCAGAACTATATTAGTTATTCAATCAAGACGCACTCGACAAGTCTATCGTCAGTTGCTATTGTCTGTAAGTGATTTCTTTCTGTAATTTAAGTCTCAAGCTAATTATGTAGTGAAAATTTTGATCAATCATTACATGTAATTATCCTCACTATATTCTTTTCTGTGGTATTATATGTAGGATGAAGATGTATGAAATGAAAAAATCTGGACGCTATGGCATTGGGTTCATTGACCCAAATACCATTAATGAGGACATATGGAAGTATCCTTTTTATCAAGCAGGTGTAGAGGAAAGCATGATAGAGTTCTTAAAGCGCCTCAATAGCAATGAAGATATACTACTTCCTTACAACTTCCCGTGAGTCACACTGTCTTGTACTACAAATTCTGTTTTTGCTTACTAGCTAGCTAGATGTTAATAATTAAGTGTATACGGTTTACGGTAGTTGATTAATTTTATTCACATGCCCGCTTATTTAAGACATGCGAACGTGTGCGTATGCAGTTGGCACTGGGTCTTGATAGACATTAAAGTTGAAGAAGGAAAAGTTGAATTACTGGACTCGCTAACTAAAGAAGAAAGTGACTTCACCATCATGAAGGGGATAGTCAATAGGTAATTTCAATCATTATTAACTATATATATCTCGGCCTATTATTAGTTCATCATTTTCTGATATAAACTATTTAATAACCCCTTTATTAATTTTCTTTGCTGGCGGGCAGGGCATGGGCAAAGTTCATCGCGGTGACTCCAGGCGAATGGAAACAAAAGTTGTCTTGGCATCGACCAAAGGTAAGTAATTAAGTAGTACTATCTAGCTATCATCTCTTTAATTCTTGTTTCAATATCATAATTAATTATCATGCTTGATTAATCATTATCTAATTCAATTCCATTCTCGTAAAGGCCCTGAAGCAGGCGCCGGGGAATAATCTGTGTGCATGCTACGTTTGCGAGAACATTCGCATGATGACGTGCGAAAGGAGCAGATCTGATAGAAAGGACTGGGTACATTTGTCAGAACACTATTCACACCATTATCGATATCTAGTCACACAACTAACACACATGCATATTATTGATCTCCTTCTTAACAGTTCAGAGAGGTGCGGGATAATCGCCTACCCCAGGAGCGCATACAAGCACTTCAAGAGGAAATAGCTAGATTTTTGCTCGACCAGGTCATAAATCCCAAAGGAGAATACTATTACCCGCTACCGCCCCCATGAACCACTTGTCATCGTGCTCCGGAGGCACCAAGGCAACATATATGTAGGAGAAATTGTATATGTATATATATACATGTGTATGTGTGAATAATGGTGTTGGTTGTGAGACATTCGATGATATATATATATATATATATATATATATATATATATATATATATATATATATATATATATATATATATATATATATATATATATACACGGCTGCGCTATTGTGAGCGTGCGCGCATTGTTGCTTAGCCTGCGCTCCGGCCGCTCCTAATCAGGCGTGCGGGTCGCGTCTCCATAGCAAGAATGTTTGAGGGTAACGGTATGTGCAAAAGAAAGTAACACATTTAATTCTGTTACCATGTGTTGCTCCGCCACGTTCTGAATTTGGGTAACTATTCATTGCTAGTAATAGATTAACTATAGATGGTAATGGACCTAGTTTTTTACCGGGATGGGAGATATCTATGGTTTCATCCCTAATCGTAGTAAAACCTTCTTGAGACGTGCAGTAACACATTACTAGATGCTCATTGTGGATGATAATGCAAAAAAAAAAAATGAACAAAAAAGTCAAAGATGCTTTGATCCAGGCTGATATATGTAGTAATGTATTACTACAATCATGGGGACGTGGGTACAAAATGTAACCATGATGGTAATCTGTTACAACTTAATAAGGGCCATTTACTAGTGCCATAATACTGATAGTAACATCTTTACTAGATCCTATATGCCTGATTACTGATGGTAGGAATTAACAGTTGGGCTAGGCCTTTTTACGATGTTTGGACAATCACGATGAAGTGAAATGTAGGCATGCGAGGGATGGCTCTGTTAATTAGCGCATGGTAACCTGTTACTACTATTCTTTTTTCATGAAGGAAGTTAGCAACGTGGAGCAGTTTCGGTCGTAAGACGTTACGTTCGATTTTCCCCACATTGTGCGCGCCCTTCCGCCTGGTTAACTAGGGCTACTTAACGCGTACTGGCTGGTAGGCTTGAAGTGGCCGGAGCGTAGGATAGAACACCATGCGCGCAGGCACAGTTTAGCAAGCCTATATATATATATATATATATATATATATATATATATATATATATATATATATATATATATATATATATATATATATACATATATATGCGGTTCTATACGTACGAGAAAATCTATTTATATATATGCATAACGTGTACAATTTGTAGTATCGTGAAATACCAGCATTTAGTAATGGAAAAAAATGTAATGGAAAATAAAAAAACACCCAAACATTTAGTACCGGTTGGTGTTACCAACCGGTACTAAAGCCCTACGCGCACCCAAGCCTGGCTCGTGCCACGTGTTCGCACTTTAGCGCCGGTTCGTGACGAACCGGTACTAAAAGGGGGGGACCTTTAGTCCCCAGCCTTTAGTGCCGGTTGTAGAACCGGCACTAAAGGCCGTTACGAACTGGCACTAAAGGCCGGTTCTGCACTAGTGGAACATTATTTCAGACTTTACTCTTTGGGCCTTTTGGTTTAAGGACCCTGTAAGTAGGGAGGCTGCCGTGCCTTGGCGCCTGTACCTCTCCTCTTGCTTAAATCTATGATGTAACTCGCCCTTGGGCATTTTTAAGTAATATATTCATGCACCTCCTGTGATCAAAAGGCCACAACTTATGAGGGCACACAACCTTGGGGAAGAAGACCGACTGGAGGACTGTTGGGAGGATGGTGGTGGAAGGCGACTAGGAGCTTTGGTCTAGAGCGAGGGCAGTGACATGAAGCGACAATTTGGAGCATGCATGACAACCTGATGGCATGTATGACGACTGATGCAGACGTGCGGGGTGGGGTGGGGGGGGGGGGTTGTTTGAGCTCGTTGAGGACGGTAAGCCGGAGATTTCCAAGCTGGGTTCAGGGCTGGTAGGAAAGCTACCGCCATGGTACCTTGCAGGGACGGAGCAAGCCCAGCGGGCTGACCTGGGCCACCTTCGTATACATTGTAGCAGATGTGTACAGTAAATTGCTATAGTATCCACTGTGTTATGGCCTCACGCCCCAGGCCTGGGCCCTGGATCCGCCCCTGGTACCTTGGGCCCTATCTGTGACATGATCAATCCCGAGCCACCAAGCCACAAGAGATCGCAAGTGAATTCAATTAGGAGACCCGATCCACAAGAGAGTGAAAACGGGGCAAAAAGAAAAACCTAAACCAACTTATCTTTATTGCATATATTACACAAGACTTCGGGGCCAAGGATGAAAATATAGTATAGGATGGACTCCTAGATCGATACTAATACTACTTAACACTCGTTATATATTATATATCAATCTAAAAAATAAGTATGTTCAACTATACTTTAATCTAACAGACCAAATGCAAGACAACCAACAACATCAAGGTAGAACAATGAACTCCAGTAGAACAAAATCAAGACCTATAGTTAGACTGCGATAATTATACTAGCTCAGAAAATTCGAGAGATAACCGCATAAAAATGGGTGATAATAGCAGTACTTTTTGAATAACATGATAAAGTTGCATAACTGACTTCAAAGTTGAGCTAAAACCAAGTAAAAACTGCCCACCATTTTATATCATTAGAAATCTTTTTATGGGGGTTATAGATCATTAGAATATTTTCTATGCAATTTAGATGTTTCAACTATACCTTGCGATTGAAATCCTTGCTGTTCTCATTTTCCTTTTTTAAGAAAGGATGTTAAATCCACGACCTCTGCATCAATCAATGCATGCATTCATCTTTATTAATTATTCCACAAAGGTTTGACAAATATGCATCAATCCATCTGAATCCATCACTCACACCTGCAAACTCGATAGTATGCAGTGCTCTCACTCCACATATCTAAAACCAGTGTCGTCACCGATCCATTGACATAACTTATCGGGACGAACAGCCGGTCCAGCCTACCTGAAGTGCACACCACATGCATACGTTTTAGAAGCCGCCATCATCATCGGACCACTGACCCAGCTTCAGGAGAGAGATCAGCATCTTCGTTGCTAGTCCGGACATCCGTCAACGCCATCACGGCGCCCAACGATGCCACCACCCTGCGCTCTCGTCTGTCCAAACGCGAAAACTCTGAAAGATCCATCGTGCGTAGCACCAGCCAACTAGGCATGACTCAGTGTAGCACCTGTCAGCCAGGCATGACTTGACAGCTCCACCAAAGCTCAGTGCGAGATGAAGCCGCTCGACCTCCTGCCTCTGTCTTCCAGTGCTGCTCCACAAACGATGCTCCCAAGAGGGAAACGACACCGTAGTACCACCATCGTCCAATCTGTAAGACTAGACCCTAGGGCTTCCCCCGAAGCAACACGAGTGTGTCGACAACAGTGTACGACGATGCCTTCATCAAGGTAACGGCGCAAAATGCCGCCATCGCTTGCCAGCAGCTCGGTTTTCACCGGAAACTATGTCTCCCGAGACGTAGCCGGCACTAGATGACGAATATCGAGGTCCGACCATCCAGACGCAGGCCGGCACCTCTGACGAAAGAGATGACATCCACAGCCAGCTACACCCGTCAGAACAAATCTAACCGGTGGTGCCACCGACGCGAACACCAGGCCCTCGATGCCGCTGCCGCCGATCCAAAGGCAGATGGCGCGCCGCCACCGCCCGAACAGGGTAGGCCGCCATGCCCGCAGCCCGCGCCGCCTCCGACGCCACCGCGCAAGCTAGGGCGCCCCGCGTCACCCTATGACCCATGAGAGGGAGGAGTGCCTCCGCGGCTGCCGTTGCACGCACATGCTATGCCCGGTACCGACCACCAGCGGCGACGGAGGGGAGTGGGAGGAAGGAGCAGTGACCCGTCGGCTAGGGTTCGTGCCCCTCAGCCGCCTGTGCAGGGGTCGACGGAGTGGAGGGAGAGGAGGGAGATATGAAGGTGTCAACTCTTGTCGGGTGGGGTCATTGTGTACCCAAGTTATTGCTTCGATCACACGTTCCGATCTTGTGTTCCTCTGAGTTTCAGAGACTCAAACCCTTGGCACCGATCTCCATCGTGCAGTTCAGATTCAAACTCAAATCAGCAAGGCTGTTGGAGAAACGCTAACAAGCTCAGGACTGGACGATTCACTACATACCATGAATTTCCCAAAGCATTTAGTCAGATCCTCAAATCCCATTGGCATTGACCAACGCCAAATTCAGGCCAATCACATAAAATGCAGAGCACACGTACCATGTGTGTGCATGGTTCTCTTTTTGTAGCGATTGAACCGCGATAGGTAAACCCCATCCAGAGCACCATGCGATTGTACAGGGAACAATGGGAGCAATTTACATATGCTACGGGCCTACGATTGATGTTTAGCCCTGATGGGATAGGCTCGCTCTATGATGCTCCACCAGGACAACCCTGTGGGCAACCTGAAGGCGAGCTCACCATGGTTATTGTGCGCAGCTCCAACAGGTGGCTCAGTGGTTTGGACTCTGAATGGGGATCAATTCGCGATGGGCATCTCACCAACGATAGAAATTGCCGCCAAGACGACGGAAGGGCAGATGCGATGGTGGGCTCTCCACCTATGACCTAGGCCATCGAGAAGAGAGACGGATCTGGCATTCAAGGTCGCAGATGGATGCTTTGCGGTGAGGAGTTCGATATCACAACAAGAAAGGTCAACACGGCAGATGGCGCACATGTCAGCTCATGCTCTTCGTATAGAGGATTTTAAATAGTTTTTTTGCTTATACTTTGTTGGACCTGGCTAGGGAGCACCTGAGTGCCCGTTCGTACCATTGAGCGCCGTACTATTTATAGAAAGTTCAACTGATTCATCTCCATACACATCCAAAAGAGAAAGGACTTTTGTCCCTTATCACCAAAACACAATGCAAAATTGTTTCTAGCAATACCAAGCAAATGTATTACCAAACCACAATGCAAAACTGTTATAGCAAAATCGAGGAACTATCCTACAAAATCAAGCAAATGTATTACCAAATCACAACACAAAGCTATTCTAGCTAGCAAAACCGAGCAACTATCGTACAAAACCAAGCAAATATACTATCCAATCCAAGCAACGGTATTAGTAAAAAACAACTATGAAAAAATTGTCCTTGCAAAACCAAGTGACTGTCCCTAGCATTACTACTTAGATTGTCTACTTTAGGCAGAAAAACATATGAACAACTTGAATAGCCTTTGCGGACAACTATGTGACCCCCCCCCCCCCCCCCCCCCTCTGCATGCAACTCATCTATTCTAGCAAAAATCCAAAACAACTCAATCACAAAGAAAACACAAAATGAAAAACTGTTCTAGCAAAAAAAAATCCAAGCAACTATCTAGCAAGACCAAGCAACTCCATTACAATAAACAGAATGCAAAAACCTGTTCAAAAATTAATCCGAGCAACTGCCCCAACAAATCACGAGAACTTAATAATGATAATTAACTGCCTAACAATGATGCCCGATTGCATGTCAACGCTAAGTAGTTGGCTACGGTACCAGGAGAAGTTGTCTGTCGGTGTAGCTCATGTTGCCTATACTCTGAAACATAGTGTTAGCATACTCGATAGTTGGGTAGACAACTTATATGTGAATTTAATGAACATGATAGTCATGGGAGGCAACTTATAAGGACTTCTTGTTTGATTGGCAATCGCCAATCATACTAGGCAAACTAAGAAGAAGTTGCTTTGCTGTAACACTAAAGTTCCCTCTACAACACACAGAGTTGCTCTCAAAAAAGGTCGTCGAAACATATTCATACGGGATCTCGTTTTGAAGAACTCGTCGCGAGTAACCCAATAGTGAAAAGGAATCTAAATTTTGATGCCCACTCAAAAGTTATGCCTTTTTAAATTTTATAAAACCCAAATAAATGCACGTACTTTTTCTTTCTTGGCTTGTGCAAAGGTTGCATTTAAAGGGACGAGGACCAGATACTTTTTGATTTTTGTAGTGTAAACATGACACACGACGAGGACCAGCTAGTTTTTATTGCTGGTCTGCTCATATGCACCACGTGCTGTGTCAATTTTTTGTCGCGTAGCGCGTGCGCACGGGTAACCCAATTAGTGCAGCTACACTAATAAGTATTTGGGTACTTTGTTTGCTACTATTACGGATTAATTGTGTTTTTCGATGCTGATAGGTTCATGTATTTTCTTTTTGATGATTGAGGTAGTACCACAAAATTTCCGGGTTGTTGGCATATTTGGACTTTTCCAGAGAAATTTGCACCACAAACTGATATTTCGTTAGTTTTTTATGTGATTTGTAACATTTTTTTTGCTATGCTGTTTTTCTCACGAGAAAAGTATGTTCTGGTCCCTCAAGTTTACCTAGACTACGCAAATGGCCCCTCAAGCATTTTTGGGTAATATTTGGTCCCGCGAGTGACAAAACCGGACAGGACACCGCATGTTACATGTGGTTAGCAAATTCAAAATTCATATAACTTACAAAAATAGACACCAACAATCCAAAACAAGATTAGAAAGGGGCATGACTCTACGAACCGACTCTTCGGATCTCATGCCCTGCGCCGCAGGGGCATTGTCCTCCTCGGCTATCGCCTGATTCAGACCCTTGCTCCAAATCACCGCCGCCGTCTCCCCTCCAACCCTGGTCCAAGAGGGGGAGGGGGGATCTGCACGACTCCCTTCCCACAGCCTCCCCGTGATCCCCCTGCTAGATCCAACGATCAGCACCATTGACGTGGTATGGAGTATGCTCTCCCGGCCGTGTGGCGTGTGTCCTCTCCATCAGCCACTAGCGCCCCTCTCCCAGACAAGGGTTGTTGCCGACACGCAAATTGTGGATCCTTCGCTTCTCTCCTCTACGTCGACGATGATGGTAGGCTAGATCAGCAATGCGGCAAGTTTATGTTGGCGACCTCTATTTATTTCTCCTTCTGGCGACCTCTATTTATTTCTCCTTCTACTCAGGCGGGGAGAGAAGGGTGGTACCCCCCAAGTTGATCTATTCAAAAAGAAACCAACCATTTTTTTCCACGGCTAAACAAAAACACAATGAAGGAGGGCCAATCAGAGTTCCACACCTGGTGATGATTGACGAGTACTATTGTCAGCTCAGCACAAAGCATTCTAGCAGGCAGAGGGCTAATTGATTCTTTTTGAATTATTTTGATTGCTTACCACATGGGTCACGTGGTGAGGGCCAATTGATTCTTGTTATAAACTGGTGACACCGTGGTTGATGATTTCAAAGTTGTTGACTCCCTGCTTAACCGCCGAAAGCAACTCACTGGCTGGCAGGCCGACCACTCAACAATAAACTCTCTTTTTAATATTTCGAGGGGAAAGCGTCAACATTTGGAATTTCCAAGTGCGATGCAAGCAAATATGTTTGAAATGCCAAAGGACGATCTTCATTTTATCAGAAGCTTTGCTCGACCAGGTGGATTTCCAAAATTTCTCTTCGGTCGCTCTAAGCAAGTAGGGCCACCATGGAAACCTACCACCAGAA